>NC_057813.1:541865736-541868611 GCF_018294505.1 Triticum aestivum | reverse complement strand
GTAATAACAAGACCAACTGGGGATGAATGTAAGAATAACAACTGCAAGTAGTTATCCATAAGGGTTGACGGTGGAAGGGGAATTGCAAATGCGATGAACATAAGTTCTCGGGTTAACAACGGAGAGTATCTTCAGGGTCTTCACGTGCCGCAGACGATCATCATTAATAAGGGGCTCTCCGGGTGAAAGTGATAACGAGATCCTAATGTTGGATTTAGCAAAAATCATTTAACCCGAATAGAAGAGAAATAAGAGTCCCAGAGTATAGGTCGAGGAATAAAAGATCCTAATACCACCCAATGGCGACGTGGGCCCGTAAGGCACACAGCCAAGTTAGTAAAAGTTTTGCAATGGCTAGACTCAACTTCGGCCGAGGAGTTGGAAAGGGGATTCCTACAGGCAGTCGGCTCTGATACCAACTTGTGACGCCCCCGATTTAATCGTACACTAACCATGCATGCAAATGTGTACGATCAAGATCAGGGACTCACGGGAAGATATCACAACACAACTCTAAAACATAAATAAGTCATACAAGCATCATAATACAAGCCAGGGGCCTCGAGGGCTCGAATACAAGTGCTCGATCATAGACGAGTCAGCGGAAGCAACAATATCTGAGTACAGACATAAGTTAAACAAGTTGCCATAAGATGGCTAGCACAAACTGGGATACAGATCGAAAGAGGCGCAGGCCTCCTGCCTGGGATCCTCCTAACTACTCCTGGTCGTCGTCGTCAGCCTGCACGTAGTAGTAGGCACCTCCAATGTAGTACTCGTCGTCGACGCTGGCTCCTGGCTCCTGGACTCCAGCATCTGGTTGCGACAACCAGAAAGAAAGGAAAGGGGAAAAAAGGGGGGAGAAAGAAACCGTGAGTACTCATCCAAAGTACTCGCAAGCAAGGAGCTACACTACAAATGCATGGGTATATGTGTAAAGAGGCCATATCAGTGGACTGAACTGCAGAATGCCAGAATAAGAGGGGGATAGCTAATCCTGTCGAAGACTACGCTTCTGGCAGCCTCCGTCTTGCAGCATGTAGAAGAGAGTAGATTGAAGTCCTCCAAGTAGCATCTCCAAGTAGCATATCCAGGTAGCATCTCCAAGCGCATCTCCAGTCGCATCGCATAGCATAATCCTACCCGGCGATCCTCTCCTCGTCGCCCTGCGGAAAAGCGATCACCGGGTTGTCTGTGGAACTTGGAAGGGTGTGTTTTATTAAGTATCCGGTTCTAGTTGTCATAAGGTCAAGGTACAACTCCAAGTCGTCCTGTTACCGAAGATCACGGCTATTCGAATAGATTAACTTCCCTGCAGGGGTGCACCACATAACCCAACACGCTCGATCCCATTTGGCCGGACACACTTTCCTGGGTCATGCCCGGCCTCGGAAGATCAACACGTCGCAGCCCCACCTAGGCAAAACAGAGAGGCCAGCACGCCGGTCTAAACCTAAGTGCACAGGGGTCTGGGCCCATCGCCCATAGCACACCTGCACGTTGCGAGGGCGGCCGGAAGCAGAACTAGCCCCCTTAATACAAGAGCAGGCTTACGTTCCAATCCGGCGCGCGCCGCTCCGTCGCTGACGTCTGAAGTGCTTCGGCTGATACCACGACGTCGGGATACCCATAACTACTCCCACATAGATGGTTAGTGCGTATAGGCTCGTAGCCGACTCAGATCAAATACCAAGATCTCGTTAAGCGTGTTAAGTATCCGCGAACGCCGAACAGGGCCAGGCCCACCTGTCTCCTAGGTGGTCTTAACCTGCCCTGTCGCTCCGCCACAAAGTAACCGTCGGGGACCGTCGGGAACCTAGGCCCACCTCTACCGGGATGGAGCCACCTGTCCTTTCAGCCCCCAACTCCGTACAGTATCACAGGTAATATAACAGTGTAAAGTATATAGTATATGCCCGTGATCACCTCCCGAAGTGATCACAGCCCAGTAGTATAGCATGGCAGACGGACAAGAGTGTAGGGCCACTGATGGAACACTAGCATCCTATACTAAGCATTTAGGATTGCGGGTAAGGTATCAATGACTGTAGCAGCAATGACAGGCTATGCATCAGAATAGGATTAACGGAAAGCAGTAACATGCTACACTACTCTAATGCAAGCAGTATAGAGTAGAATAGGCGATATCTGTTGATCAAAGGGGGGGCTTGCCTGGTTGCTCTGGCAAGAGAGAGGGGTCGTCAACTCCGTAGTCGAACTGGTCAGCAGCAGCGTCGGTCTCGTAGTCTACCGGAGAGAAGAGGGGGAAGAAATAATGAATACAGAGCAAACAAAGCATCACAAAATATAACAAGGCAATACGCGGTGTTCGGTGTGCCCTAACGCGGTAGTAGGTGATACCGGTGAAGGGGGAAAAACATCCGGGAAAGTATTCCCGGGGTTTCGTGTTTTCGGGCAGAGGAGCCGGAGGGGGAAAGTTGCGGGTTCGATAGGTTAGGGGTGTGTGGCGGACGAACGGACCGCATATCCGGATTTGTCTCGTCGTTCTGAGCAACTTTCATGTAGAAAGTATTTTCATCCGAATTACGGATTAAAAGATATGATTTTCTAAAGATTTAAATCATTTTCTGATTTTAATTATTTATTTAAATTCAACATTATCCAAAACAGTGTTTGCTGACGTCAGTGGACGGGCTGGCGTGAGGGGCGAGGCCACGGCAGCTGCAGCAGTGGGAGGCGCGGGCGCGCAGGCCGGCGAGGCCGCATCGCTGGTGAGGTGAGGCTGCGCACGCGCGGGCGGTTGCGGGGCGCGCCCCGGGCGCGTCGAGGAGAGGGCGTGCACGACCGGGCGCACCTACAGGCGCGGTGAGCGCGTCGACAGAGGCGGCGGCCAGCGGCGACTACGAGCGTTGCA
>NC_057813.1:541862153-541864416 GCF_018294505.1 Triticum aestivum | reverse complement strand
CGGGCGGCGTCTTGGCGGCGGCGATCGTGCCCCCAATCCAGATCAGATCGGGAGGGGGAGGGGAGAGTCGTGGGGAGTGGGGGGTGCGGTCGGGGGAGTTAGGGTTTTCCCTAGAGGGGATATGGAGGGGGGTTTGGGCCGGTCTGGTTGGATGGCCAGCTGGGCCGTCTGGCCCAGTTAGCCAGGGGGCCTCTTCTCTTTTTTTTTTGTAGTTTTGTTTTCTGTTTTTATTGTTTTCCTTTTTCTTTATTTTCTCTACTGTTTTAGCTCATTTTAAAAAAATATAGGCCTTATATAAAAACATGGTTTCTTCATGACAAATAGTTAGGGAATATTTTCAACACATCGAACATTTTAGTTTTGTCTTTTGAAAACTTTAATAGTTTTAACTTTAATTCAAATTTAGAATTTGAATCCGTTTCGATCTAACATGGAATTATCAACAATAACCGAGGTGACGTGGCATCATTAACATGGGATTACTGTAGCCTGATTACCCGGGCGTCACAGCTCCTTGCTTGGATCTCCTCGAGCAGCTCCAACCGTTGCTCCGGGTGAGCATGGCATAAGTGGTTGTGTGTGTTCTTTTTTTAGCGTGAACGGCAGGTGCTCTGCCTTTGCATTACAGAAGAGGGAAAATGGTCCAGTTAATAGGGAAATCGGACCCGAAAACCATACAACGCGCGGTTAATATGGGAAACCGGCAAAAACCACACCCAACAACTCATGGCACATCATCTGTGCCGGAAACAAGAGCCCCCAGACCTAGGAATGGAGGCCATGCCTTGTATCCAACAAAGACGAACTCCGTAAACACCCACAAACTATCTACAATGGCAGCACACCGAAGTGCACCCTCGCAACAGAAGTGGTCAAGCATTGGCCTGAACTAATGCGCGCACCACCTCGATCGCCTTGGGCGTGTGTTCCTTCTTGTACATCTGCAGATAGTGTTGCATCTTCTCATTCAGGTCTTCCTCAGATGCTTTTCCTTTGCTCTTGAGTGTTGGAACCTCTCCAAAGGCCTCCGCCCGCCTATACTCCGCGCGCTTGGCTACAGGAATGTCACAATCTTTGTTTTTCTTGTCCAAACGGCAGCTTCGTCGCTCTAAGAGAGAAGGGGAAGCCTCTCCCACCTGCAAAACTTGCAGCGAGCTCGACACAGTGAGAGCAAGCTCTTCGAGGAACTCCCCCCGCGGAGAGGAGGCTCTCCCAAGAGGCTCATCTGCATCCATCTGGATCAGCTCCTTTGAAGGCTTCCCGGTGCAAGGAGCACTAGAAACCTTCGGCTCCTCCAGTATCGACTGCTCAACAGGCTCCACCTCAGACATAACCATGTCAAAACAAGAAGACACCTTGGCCCGCTCCTCCACGCCTTGACTCACCATCCCGGGTAGGACAGAAGCCAAGTCAGGAGGATCATCCTCGAGCATGACCTTTTCCAAGGCAGGCGGATCATCAACGGACTGAGCCTTCTCACTCAACTCAGCTGAGCAGCCAACCACAACAAACGCACTGCAATCCTCACCAATGGCCACAGCAGGAGGAGCAGATTCAACATTGGCAAGGTCTTAGCTGCCCCCGATAGCTTCCATAGGTTCCCATAGGCTTGAGACTTGAGCAGTCCAACTCTCCACAGCAGCAACCAAGTCTTGAAGAGGCTTGAACAGCACCTCAAGACGAGCAGCGAACAAGGCACGTAGCTCAGCGCCGAGCGCCTCCGCCTGAGCTGCAAGGAGAGGCTGCAAGGGCTCCAAAACAGCAGGAGGCACGCCGGGGTCAGCCGCCGGCACGACACCATCAGTCGCAGGGCTGTCTTGATGAGAAACCACCGAAGCCCAAGTGCGACCAGGTCGATGAAGTGGGGCTGGAGGCGATCCGCTGCAGGGGGAGGCTGCTGACGAGGCCCGGTAGGCGCGAGGGGGGGGACGGCGATGTTCTAAACTGGCAGGATGCCGTGCCAAGCACTCCCAGTCGCGATGGCTGGAGTGGCCACATCCCAAGCACCGGACAAGGCCGTGGCAGCCCGCGACGAAGTGGTCCGACGCCAAGCACCGAAAGCAGAGGCCAAAAGTCCTCTGCTTGAAAGTGTGAGGCAGTCCAGCATCCTTCCTCGGAGGGGGAGCAGCCACCTTCTCCAGGCTCGGGCTACGCCGTCTCCCAACCTCCACCCAAGCCGGGCGGCCGGGGCCAGAGCGGCGGGCGCCAGGGTCGGAGCTGCAGGGGCCGGAGCGGCCAGGTCCGGGGCGGCCGGGGCCAGAGC